>NC_091461.1:126353658-126386158 GCF_027789765.1 Dendropsophus ebraccatus
TAACCTCTGCTGCGGAGGAGAGGATCATCAGAGTCACCGGCCTCAGAGATCACAGGTAACAGCAGCTCAGAGACCAGGTCAGTGCCGGCACACAGAGTCCTAGCAGCAGAGACTTCTCTACTACGGATCAGCAAACTTTTGAAAAGTTCGGTTTAACTTCGATCCGGCGAACTTTTGCGAAGTTGGGATTTGTACGAACCTAAAATAAACCTTGCTATAACGGCTGAATAATTGCAGCTACAATAGTGCGAGTCTGGTAGGGGAGACATGGAGTTTCGTTTAGCTGCAGTTGCTATTACAATGAAAAAAGTGGAAAAAATTAAAGTGAAAAAATAGTGAAAAAAAAAATAGACAAGGTGTAAGTGATTAGACGGGACGTAGGACACAAAGCTCCTTGGACCCAGTAGGGTGGAAAACAGAGATTGGACAGTGGAACCAGCAGCAGTAATAGTACTGTATTGGACCCAGTGTGAGGGAGGAGGAGGAGGAGGAGGCAGCAGTAATAGTACTGTATTGGACCCAGTGTGGAGGAGGAGGAGGAGGAGGAGGCAGCAGTAATAGTACTGTATTGGACCCAGTGTGGAGGAGGAGGAGGAGTAGGAGGCAGTAATAGTACTGTATTGGACCCAGTGTGGAGGAGGAGGAGGAGGAGGAGGCAGTAATAGTACTGTATTGGACCCAGTGTGGAGGAAGAGGAGGAGGAGGAGGAGGAGGAGGCAGCAGTAATAGTACTGTATTGGACCCAGTGTGGAGGAGGGGAGGAGGAGGCAGCAGTAATAGTACTGTATTGGACCCAGTGTGGAGGAGGGGGAGGAGGAGGAGGAGGCAGAAGTAATAGTACTGTATTGGACCCAGTGTGGAGGAGGAGGAGGAGGCAGCAGTAATAGTACTGTATTGGACCCAGTGTGGAGGAGGAGGAGGCAGCAGTAATAGTACTGTATTGGACCCAGTGTGGGGGAGGAGGAGGAGGCAGCAGTAATAGTACTGTATTGGACCCAGTGTGGAGGAGGGGGAGGAGGAGGCAGCAGTAATAGTACTGTATTGGACCCAGTGTGGAGGAGGAGGAGGAGGCAGCAGTAATAGTACTGTATTGGACCCAGTGTGGGGGAGGAGGAGGCAGCAGTAATAGTACTGTATTGGGCCCAGTGTGGAGGAGGAGGAGGAGGAGGCAGCAGTAATAGTACTGTATTGGACCCAGTGTGGAGGAGGAGGAGGAGGAGGCAGCAGTAATAGTACTGTATTGGACCCAGTGTGGGGGAGGGGGAGGAGGCAGCAGTAATAGTACTGTATTGGACCCAGTGTGGGGGAGGAGGAGGAGGAGGCAGCAGTAATAGTACTGTATTGGACCCAGTGTGGAGGGGGAGGAGGAGGCAGCAGTAATAGTACTGTATTGGACCCAGTGTGGAGGAGGAGGAGGAGGCAGCAGCAGTAATAGTACTGTATTGGACCCAGTGTGGAGGAGGAGGAGGAGGCAGCAGTAATAGTACTGTATTGGACCCAGTGTGGAGGAGGAGGAGACAGCAGTAATAGTACTGTATTGGACCCAGTGTGGAGGAGGAGGAGGAGGAGGAGGCAGCAGTAATAGTACTGTATTATACCCAGTGTGGGGGAGGAGGAGGAGGCAGCAGTAATAGTACTGTATTGGACCCAGTGTGGAAGAGGAGGAGGAGGCAGCAGTAATAGTACTGTATTGGACCCAGTGTGGAGGGGGAGGAGGAGGAGACAGCAGTAATAGTACTGTATTGGACCCAGTGTGGGGGAGGGGGAGGAGGAGGCAGCAGTAATAGTACTGTATTGGACCCAGTGTGGAGGAGGAGGGGGAGGAGGAGGCAGCAGTAATAGTACTGTATTGGACCCAGTGTGGAGGAGGAGGAGGAGGAGGCAGCAGTAATAGTACTGTATTGGACCCAGTGTGGAGGAGGAGGAGGCAGCAGTAATAGTACTGTACTGGACCCAGTGTGGAGGAAGAGGAGGAGGAGGCAGCAGTAATAGTACTGTATTGGACCCAGTGTGGGGGAGGGGGAGGAGGCAGCAGTAATAGTACTGTATTGGACCCAGTGTGGGGGAGGAGGAGGAGGCAGCAGTAATAGTACTGTATTGGACCCAGTGTGGAGGAGGAGGAGGAGGCAGCAGTAATAGTACTGTATTGGACCCAGTGTGGAGGAGGAGGAGGAGGAGGCAGCAGTAATAGTACTGTACTGGACCCAGTGTGGAGGAGGAGGAGACAGCAGTAATAGTACTGTATTGGACCCAGTGTAGAGGAGGAGGAGGAGGAGGCAGCAGTAATAGTACTGTATTGGACCCAGTGTGGAGGAGGGGAGGAGGAGGCAGCAGTAATAGTACTGTATTGGACCCAGTGTGGAGGAGGAGGAGGAGGCAGCAGTAATAGTACTGTATTGGACCCAGTGTGGAGGAGGAGGAGGAGGCAGCAGTAATAGTACTGTATTGGACCCAGTGTGGAGGAGGAGGAGGAGGAGGAGGAGGCAGCAGTAATAGTACTGTATTGGACCCAGTGTGGAGGAGGAGGAGGAGGCAGCAGTAATAGTATTGTATTAGACCCAGTGTGGAGGAGGAGGAGGCAGCAGTAATAGTACTGTATTGGACCCAGTGTGGAGGAGGAGGAGGAGGCAGCAGTAATAGTACTGTATTGGACCCAGTGTGGGGGAGGAGGAGGAGGAGGAGGCAGCAGTAATAGTACTGTATTGGACCCAGTGTGGGGGAGGGGGAGGAGGAGGCAGCAGTAATAGTACTGTATTGGACCCAGTGTGGGGGAGGAGGAGGAGACAGCAGTAATAGTACTGTATTGGACCCAGTGTGGGGGAGGAGGAGGAGGCAGCAGTAATAGTACTGTATTGGACCCAGTGTGGGGGAGGAGGAGGAGGAGGAGGAGGCAGCAGTAATAGTACTGTATTGGACCCAGTGTGGGGGAGGAGGAGGAGGAGGCAGCAGTAATAGTACTGTATTGGACCCAGTGTGGAGGAGGAGGAGGCAGCAGTAATAGTACTGTATTGGACCCAGTGTGGAGGAGGAGGAGGAGGAGGAGGCAGCAGTAATAGTACTGTATTGGACCCAGTGTGGAGGAGGAGGAGGAGGCAGCAGTAATAGTACTGTATTGGACCCAGTGTGGGGGAGGAGGAGGAGGAGGCAGCAGTAATAGTACTGTATTGGACCCAGTGTGGGGGAGGAGGAGGAGGAGGCAGCAGTAATAGTACTGTATTGGACCCAGTGTGGAGGAGGAGGAGGAGGCAGCAGTAATAGTACTGTATTGGACCCAGTGTGGAGGAGGAGGAGGAGGCAGCAGTAATAGTACTGTATTGGACCCAGTGTGGAGGAGGAGGAGGAGGCAGCAGTAATAGTACTGTATTGGACCCAGTGTGGGGGAGGAGGAGGAGGAGGAGGCAGCAGTAATAGTACTGTATTGGACCCAGTGTGGTGGAGGAGGAGGAGGAGGCAGCAGTAATAGTACTGTATTGGACCCAGTGTGGAGGAGGAGGAGGAGACAGCAGTAAAAGTACTGTATTGAACCCAGTGTGGAGGAGGAGGAGGAGGAGGAGGAGGCAGCAGTAATAGTACTGTATTGGACCCAGTGTGGAGGAGGAGGAGGAGGAGGCAGCAGCAGTAATAGTACTGTATTGGACCCAGTGTGGGGAAGGAGGAGGAGGAGGAGGAGGCAGCAGTAATAGTACTGTATTGGACCCAGTGTGGAGGAGGAGGAGGCAGCAGTAATAGTACTGTATTGGACCCAGTGTGGGGGAGGGGGAGGAAGCAGCAGTAATAGTACTGTATTGGACCCAGTGTGGGGGAGGAGGAGGAGGAGGAGGAGGAGGAGGCAGCAGTAATAGTACTGTATTGGACCCAGTGTGGGGGAGGAGGAGGCAGCAGTAATAGTACTGTATTGGACCCAGTGTGGAGGAGGAGGAGGAGGAGGAGGAGGAGGAGGAGGATGAGGCAGCAGTAATAGTACTGTATTGGACCCAGTGTGGTGAAGGAGGAGGAGGCAGCAGTAATAGTACTGTATTGGACCCAGTGTGGAGGAGGAGGAGGCAGCAGTAATAGTACTGTATTGGACCCAGTGTGGGGGAGGAGGAGGCAGCAGTAATAGTACTGTATTGGACCCAGTGTGGAGGAGGAGGAGGAGGAGGAGGCAGCAGATATAGTACTGTATTGGACCCAGTGTGGAGGAGGAGGAGGCAGCAGTAATAGTACTGTATTGGACCCAGTGTGGAGGAGGAGGAGGAGGAGGAGGATGAGGCAGCAGTAATAGTACTGTATTGGACCCAGTGTGGGGGAGGGGGAGGAGGAGGAGGATGAGGCAGCAGTAATAGTACTGTATTGGACCCAGTGTGGAGGAGGAGGAGGAGGCAGCAGTAATAGTACTGTATTGGACCCAGTGTGGAGGAGGAGGAGGAGGAGGAGGCAGCAGTAATAGTACTGTATTGGACCCAGTGTGGAGGAAGAGGAGGCAGCAGTAATAGTACTGTATTGGACCCAGTGTGGAGGAGGAGGAGGAGGCAGCAGTAATAGTACTGTATTGGACCCAGTGTGGAGGAAGAGGAGGCAGCAGTAATAGTACTGTATTAGACCCAGTGTGGAGGAGGAGGAGGAGGAGGAGGCAGCAGTAATAGTACTGTATTGGACCCAGTGTGGGGAGGAGGAGGAGGAGGCAGCAGTAATAGTACTGTATTGGACCCAGTGTGGAGGAGGGGGAGGAGGAGGCAGCAGTAATAGTACTGTATTGGACCCAGTGTGGAGGAGGAGGAGGAGGCAGCAGTAATAGTACTGTATTGGACCCAGTGTGGGGGAGGGGGAGGAGGCAGCAGTAATAGTACTGTATTGGACCCAGTGTGGAGGAGGAGGAGGAGGCAGCAGTAATAGTACTGTATTGGACCCAGTGTGGAGGAGGAGGAGGAGGAAGCAGTAATAGTACTGTATTGGACCCAGTGTGGGGGAGGAGGAGGCAGCAGTAATAGTACTGTATTGGACCCAGTGTGGAGGAGGAGGCAGCAGTAATAGTACTGTATTGGACCCAGTGTGGAGGAGGAGGAGGAGGAGGCAGCAGTAATAGTACTGTATTGGAACCAGTGTGGAGGAGGAGAAGAAGGAGGAGGAGGAGGCAGCAGTAATAGTACTGTATTGGACCCAGTGTGGAGGAGGGGGAGGAGGAGGCAGCAGTAATAGTACTGTATTGGACCCAGTGTGGAGGAGGAGGAGGCAGCAGTAATAGTACTGTATTGGACCCAGTGTGGGGGAGGAGGAGGAGGAGGCAGCAGTAATAGTACTGTATTGGACCCAGTGTGGAGGAGGAGGAGGCAGCAGTAATAGTACTGTATTGGACCCAGTGTGGAGGAGGGGGAGGAGGAAGCAGTAATAGTACTGTATTGGACCCAGTGTGGAGGAGGAGGAGGCAGCAGTAATAGTACTGTATTGGACCCAGTGTGGAGGAGGAGGAGGAGGCAGTAATAGTACTGTATTGGACCCAGTGTGGAGGAGGGGGAGGAGGAAGCAGTAATAGTACTGTATTGGACCCAGTGTGGGGGAGGAGGAGGAGGAGGCAGCAGTAATAGTACTGTATTGGACCCAGTGTGGGGGAGGAGGAGGAGGAGGCAGCAGTAATAGTACTGTATTGGACCCAGTGTGGGGGAGGAGGAGGAGGAGGCAGCAGTAATAGTACTGTATTGGACCCAGTGTGGAGGAGGAGGAGGAGGAGGCAGCAGTAATAGTACTGTATTGGACCCAGTGTGGAGGAGGAGGAGGCAGCAGTAATAGTACTGTATTGGACCCAGTGTGGAGGAGGAGACAGCAGTAATAGTACTGTATTGGACCCAGTGTGGAGGAGGAGGAGGAGGCAGCAGTAATAGTACTGTATTGGACCCAGTGTGGAGGAGGGGGAGGAGGAAGCAGTAATAGTACTGTATTGGACCCAGTGTGGAGGAGGAGGAGGCAGCAGTAATAGTACTGTATTGGACCCAGTGTGGAGGAGGGGGAGGAGGAAGCAGTAATAGTACTGTATTGGACCCAGTGTGGGGGAGGAGGAGGAGGAGGCAGCAGTAATAGTACTGTATTGGACCCAGTGTGGAGGAGGAGGAGGCAGCAGTAATAGTACTGTATTGGACCCAGTGTGGAGGAAGAGGAGGCAGCAGTAATAGTACTGTATTAGACCCAGTGTGGAGGAGGAGGAGGAGGAGGAGGCAGCAGTAATAGTACTGTATTGGACCCAGTGTGGGGAGGAGGAGGAGGAGGCAGCAGTAATAGTACTGTATTGGACCCAGTGTGGAGGAGGGGGAGGAGGAGGCAGCAGTAATAGTACTGTATTGGACCCAGTGTGGAGGAGGAGGAGGAGGCAGCAGTAATAGTACTGTATTAGACCCAGTGTGGAGGAGGAGGAGGAGGAGGAGGAGGCAGCAGTAATAGTACTGTATTGGACCCAGTGTGGGGGAGGGGGAGGAGGCAGCAGTAATAGTACTGTATTGGACCCAGTGTGGAGGAGGAGGAGGAGGCAGCAGTAATAGTACTGTATTGGACCCAGTGTGGAGGAGGAGGAGGAGGAAGCAGTAATAGTACTGTATTGGACCCAGTGTGGGGGAGGAGGAGGCAGCAGTAATAGTACTGTATTGGACCCAGTGTGGAGGAGGAGGCAGCAGTAATAGTACTGTATTGGACCCAGTGTGGAGGAGGAGGAGGAGGAGGCAGCAGTAATAGTACTGTATTGGAACCAGTGTGGAGGAGGAGAAGAAGGAGGAGGAGGAGGCAGCAGTAATAGTACTGTATTGGACCCAGTGTGGAGGAGGAGGAGGAGGCAGCAGTAATAGTACTGTATTGGACCCAGTGTGGAGGAGGAGGAGGAGGCAGCAGTAATAGTACTGTATTGGACCCAGTGTGGAGGAGGAGGAGGCAGCAGTAATAGTACTGTATTGGACCCAGTGTGGAGGAGGGGGAGGAGGAAGCAGTAATAGTACTGTATTGGACCCAGTGTGGAGGAGGAGGAGGCAGCAGTAATAGTACTGTATTGGACCCAGTGTGGAGGAGGGGGAGGAGGAAGCAGTAATAGTACTGTATTGGACCCAGTGTGGGGGAGGAGGAGGAGGAGGAGGCAGCAGTAATAGTACTGTATTGGACCCAGTGTGGAGGAGGAGGAGGCAGCAGTAATAGTACTGTATTGGACCCAGTGTGGAGGAGGAGGAGGAGGAGGCAGCAGTAATAGTACTGTACTGGACCCAGTGTGGAGGAGGAGGAGGCAGCAGTAATAGTACTGTATTGGACCCAGTGTGGAGGAGGGGGAGGAGGAAGCAGTAATAGTACTGTATTGGACCCAGTGTGGGGGAGGAGGAGGAGGAGGAGGCAGCAGTAATAGTACTGTATTGGACCCAGTGTGGGGGAGGAGGAGGAGGAGGCAGCAGTAATAGTACTGTATTGGACCCAGTGTGGGGGAGGAGGAGGAGGAGGCAGCAGTAATAGTACTGTATTGGACCCAGTGTGGAGGAGGAGGAGGAGGAGGCAGCAGTAATAGTACTGTATTGGACCCAGTGTGGAGGAGGAGGAGGAGGAGGCAGCAGTAATAGTACTGTATTGGACCCAGTGTGGAGGAGGAGGAGGAGGAGGAGGCAGCAGTAATAGTACTGTATTGGACCCAGTGTGGAGGAGGAGGAGGAGGCAGCAGTAATAGTACTGTATTGGACCCAGTGTGGGGGAGGAGGAGGAGGAGGCAGCAGTAATAGTACTGTATTGGACCCAGTGTGGGGGAGGAGGAGGAGGAGGAGGCAGCAGTAATAGTACTGTATTGGACCCAGTGTGGAGGAGGAGGAGGAGGCAGCAGTAATAGTACTGTATTGGACCCAGTGTGGAGGAGGAGGAGGAGGCAGCAGTAATAGTACTGTATTGGACCCAGTGTGGAGGAGGAGGAGGAGGCAGCAGTAATAGTACTGTATTGGACCCAGTGTGGGGGAGGAGGAGGAGGAGGAGGCAGCAGTAATAGTACTGTATTGGACCCAGTGTGGTGGAGGAGGAGGAGGAGGCAGCAGTAATAGTACTGTATTGGACCCAGTGTGGAGGAGGAGGAGGAGACAGCAGTAAAAGTACTGTATTGAACCCAGTGTGGAGGAGGAGGAGGAGGAGGAGGAGGCAGCAGTAATAGTACTGTATTGGACCCAGTGTGGAGGAGGAGGAGGAGGAGGCAGCAGCAGTAATAGTACTGTATTGGACCCAGTGTGGGGAAGGAGGAGGAGGAGGAGGAGGCAGCAGTAATAGTACTGTATTGGACCCAGTGTGGAGGAGGAGGATTGCAGCAGTAATAGTACTGTATTGGACCCAGTGTGGGGGAGGGGGAGGAAGCAGCAGTAATAGTACTGTATTGGACCCAGTGTGGGGGAGGAGGAGGAGGAGGAGGAGGAGGAGGCAGCAGTAATAGTACTGTATTGGACCCAGTGTGGGGGAGGAGGAGGCAGCAGTAATAGTACTGTATTGGACCCAGTGTGGAGGAGGAGGAGGAGGAGGAGGAGGAGGATGAGGCAGCAGTAATAGTACTGTATTGGACCCAGTGTGGTGAAGGAGGAGGAGGCAGCAGTAATAGTACTGTATTGGACCCAGTGTGGAGGAGGAGGAGGCAGCAGTAATAGTACTGTATTGGACCCAGTGTGGGGGAGGAGGAGGCAGCAGTAATAGTACTGTATTGGACCCAGTGTGGAGGAGGAGGAGGAGGAGGAGGCAGCAGATATAGTACTGTATTGGACCCAGTGTGGAGGAGGAGGAGGCAGCAGTAATAGTACTGTATTGGACCCAGTGTGGAGGAGGAGGAGGAGGAGGAGGATGAGGCAGCAGTAATAGTACTGTATTGGACCCAGTGTGGGGGAGGGGGAGGAGGAGGAGGATGAGGCAGCAGTAATAGTACTGTATTGGACCCAGTGTGGAGGAGGAGGAGGAGGCAGCAGTAATAGTACTGTATTGGACCCAGTGTGGAGGAGGAGGAGGAGGAGGAGGCAGCAGTAATAGTACTGTATTGGACCCAGTGTGGAGGAAGAGGATGGCAGCAGTAATAGTACTGTATTGGACCCAGTGTGGAGGAGGAGGAGGAGGCCAGCAGTAATAGTACTGTATTGGACCCAGTGTGGAGGAAGAGGAGGCAGCAGTAATAGTACTGTATTAGACCCAGTGTGGAGGAGGAGGAGGAGGAGGAGGAGGCAGCAGTAATAGTACTGTATTGGACCCAGTGTGGGGAGGAGGAGGAGGAGGCAGCAGTAATAGTACTGTATTGGACCCAGTGTGGAGGAGGGGGAGGAGGAGGCAGCAGTAATAGTACTGTATTGGACCCAGTGTGGAGGAGGAGGAGGAGGCAGCAGTAATAGTACTGTATTGGACCCAGTGTGGGGGAGGGGAGGAGGCAGCAGTAATAGTACTGTATTGGACCCAGTGTGGAGGAGGAGGAGGAGGCAGCAGTAATAGTACTGTATTTGGACCCAGTGTGGAGGAGGAGGAGGAGGAAGCAGTAATAGTACTGTATTGGACCCAGTGTGGGGGAGGAGGAGGCAGCAGTAATAGTACTGTATTGGACCCAGTGTGGAGGAGGAGGCAGCAGTAATAGTACTGTATTGGACCCAGTGTGGAGGAGGAGGAGGCAGCAGTAATAGTACTGTATTGGAACCAGTGTGGAGGAGGAGAAGAAGGAGGAGGAGGAGGCAGCAGTAATAGTACTGTATTGGACCCAGTGTGGAGGAGGGGGAGGAGGAGGCAGCAGTAATAGTACTGTATTGGACCCAGTGTGGAGGAGGAGGAGGCAGCAGTAATAGTACTGTATTGGACCCAGTGTGGGGGAGGAGGAGGAGGAGGCAGCAGTAATAGTACTGTATTGGACCCAGTGTGGAGGAGGAGGAGGCAGCAGTAATAGTACTGTATTGGACCCAGTGTGGAGGAGGGGGAGGAGGAAGCAGTAATAGTACTGTATTGGACCCAGTGTGGAGGAGGAGGAGGCAGCAGTAATAGTACTGTATTGGACCCAGTGTGGAGGAGGAGGAGGAGGCAGTAATAGTACTGTATTGGACCCAGTGTGGAGGAGGGGGAGGAGGAAGCAGTAATAGTACTGTATTGGACCCAGTGTGGGGGAGGAGGAGGAGGAGGCAGCAGTAATAGTACTGTATTGGACCCAGTGTGGGGGAGGAGGAGGAGGAGGCAGCAGTAATAGTACTGTATTGGACCCAGTGTGGGGGAGGAGGAGGAGGAGGCAGCAGTAATAGTACTGTATTGGACCCAGTGTGGAGGAGGAGGAGGAGGAGGCAGCAGTAATAGTACTGTATTGGACCCAGTGTGGAGGAGGAGGAGGCAGCAGTAATAGTACTGTATTGGACCCAGTGTGGAGGAGGAGACAGCAGTAATAGTACTGTATTGGACCCAGTGTGGAGGAGGAGGAGGAGGCAGCAGTAATAGTACTGTATTGGACCCAGTGTGGAGGAGGGGGAGGAGGAAGCAGTAATAGTACTGTATTGGACCCAGTGTGGAGGAGGAGGAGGCAGCAGTAATAGTACTGTATTGGACCCAGTGTGGAGGAGGGGGAGGAGGAAGCAGTAATAGTACTGTATTGGACCCAGTGTGGGGGAGGAGGAGGAGGAGGCAGCAGTAATAGTACTGTATTGGACCCAGTGTGGAGGAGGAGGAGGCAGCAGTAATAGTACTGTATTGGACCCAGTGTGGAGGAAGAGGAGGCAGCAGTAATAGTACTGTATTAGACCCAGTGTGGAGGAGGAGGAGGAGGAGGAGGCAGCAGTAATAGTACTGTATTGGACCCAGTGTGGGGAGGAGGAGGAGGAGGCAGCAGTAATAGTACTGTATTGGACCCAGTGTGGAGGAGGGGGAGGAGGAGGCAGCAGTAATAGTACTGTATTGGACCCAGTGTGGAGGAGGAGGAGGAGGCAGCAGTAATAGTACTGTATTAGACCCAGTGTGGAGGAGGAGGAGGAGGAGGAGGAGGCAGCAGTAATAGTACTGTATTGGACCCAGTGTGGGGGAGGGGGAGGAGGCAGCAGTAATAGTACTGTATTGGACCCAGTGTGGAGGAGGAGGAGGAGGCAGCAGTAATAGTACTGTATTGGACCCAGTGTGGAGGAGGAGGAGGAGGAAGCAGTAATAGTACTGTATTGGACCCAGTGTGGGGGAGGAGGAGGCAGCAGTAATAGTACTGTATTGGACCCAGTGTGGAGGAGGAGGCAGCAGTAATAGTACTGTATTGGACCCAGTGTGGAGGAGGAGGAGGAGGAGGCAGCAGTAATAGTACTGTATTGGAACCAGTGTGGAGGAGGAGAAGAAGGAGGAGGAGGAGGCAGCAGTAATAGTACTGTATTGGACCCAGTGTGGAGGAGGAGGAGGAGGCAGCAGTAATAGTACTGTATTGGACCCAGTGTGGAGGAGGAGGAGGAGGCAGCAGTAATAGTACTGTATTGGACCCAGTGTGGAGGAGGAGGAGGCAGCAGTAATAGTACTGTATTGGACCCAGTGTGGAGGAGGGGGAGGAGGAAGCAGTAATAGTACTGTATTGGACCCAGTGTGGAGGAGGAGGAGGCAGCAGTAATAGTACTGTATTGGACCCAGTGTGGAGGAGGGGGAGGAGGAAGCAGTAATAGTACTGTATTGGACCCAGTGTGGGGGAGGAGGAGGAGGAGGAGGCAGCAGTAATAGTACTGTATTGGACCCAGTGTGGAGGAGGAGGAGGCAGCAGTAATAGTACTGTATTGGACCCAGTGTGGAGGAGGAGGAGGAGGAGGAGGCAGCAGTAATAGTACTGTACTGGACCCAGTGTGGAGGAGGAGGAGGCAGCAGTAATAGTACTGTATTGGACCCAGTGTGGAGGAGGGGGAGGAGGAAGCAGTAATAGTACTGTATTGGACCCAGTGTGGGGGAGGAGGAGGAGGAGGAGGCAGCAGTAATAGTACTGTATTGGACCCAGTGTGGGGGAGGAGGAGGAGGAGGCAGCAGTAATAGTACTGTATTGGACCCAGTGTGGGGAGGAGGAGGAGGAGGCAGCAGTAATAGTACTGTATTGGACCCAGTGTGGAGGAGGAGGAGGAGGAGGCAGCAGTAATAGTACTGTATTGGACCCAGTGTGGAGGAGGAGGAGGAGGAGGCAGCAGTAATAGTACTGTATTGGACCCAGTGTGGAGGAGGAGGAGGAGGCAGCAGTAATAGTACTGTATTGGACCCAGTGTGGAGGAGGAGACAGCAGTAATAGTACTGTATTGGACCCAGTGTGGAGGAGGAGGAGGAGGCAGCAGTAATAGTACTGTATTGGACCCAGTGTGGAGGAGGGGGAGGAGGAAGCAGTGATAGTACTGTATTGGACCCAGTGTGGGGAGGAGGAGGAGGATGAGGCAGCAGTAATAGTACTGTATTGGACCCAGTGTGGAGGAGGAGGAGGCAGCAGTAATAGTACTGTATTGGACCCAGTGTGGAGGAGGAGGAGGAGACAGCAGTAATAGTACTGTATTGGACCCAGTGTGGGGGAGGAGGAGGAGGCAGCAGTAATAGTACTGTATTGGACCCAGTGTGGGGGAGGAGGAGGAGGAGGCAGCAGTAATAGTACTGTATTGGACCCAGTGTGGGGGAGGAGGAGGAGGAGGCAGCAGTAATAGTACTGTATTGGACCCAGTGTGGAGGAGGAGGAGGAGGAGGCAGCAGTAATAGTACTGTATTGGACCCAGTGTGGAGGAGGAGGAGGAGGCAGCAGTAATAGTACTGTATTGGACCCAGTGTGGAGGAGGAGGAGGAGGAGGCAGCAGTAATAGTACTGTATTGGACCCAGTGTGGAGGAGGAGGAGGAGGCAGCAGTAATAGTACTGTATTGGACCCAGTGTGGAGGAGGGGGAGGAGGAAGCAGTAATAGTACTGTATTGGACCCAGTGTGGGGGAGGAGGAGGAGGAGGCAGCAGTAATAGTACTGTATTGGACCCAGTGTGGAGGAGGAGGAGGCAGCAGTAATAGTACTGTATTGGACCCAGTGTGGAGGAGGAGGAGGAGACAGCAGTAATAGTACTGTATTGGACCCAGTGTGGGGGAGGAGGAGGAGGAGGCAGCAGTAATAGTACTGTATTGGACCCAGTGTGGGGGAGGAGGAGGAGGAGGCAGCAGTAATAGTACTGTATTGGACCCAGTGTGGGGGAGGAGGAGGAGGAGGCAGCAGTAATAGTACTGTATTGGACCCACTGTGGAGGAGGAGGAGGAGGAGTCAGCAGTAATAGTACTGTATTGGACCCAGTGTGGAGGAGGAGGAGGAGGCAGCAGTAATAGTACTGTATTGGACCCAGTGTGGAGGAGGAGGAGGAGGATGAGGCAGCAGTAATAGTACTGTATTGGACCCAGTGTGGAGGAGGAGGAGGAGGCAGCAGTAATAGTACTGTATTGGACCCAGTGTGGGAGGAGGAGACAGCAGTAATAGTACTGTATTGGACCCAGTGTGGAGGAGGAGGAGGAGGATGGCAGCAGTAATAGTACTGTATTGGACCCAGTGTGGAGGAGGAGGAGGAGGCAGCAGTAATAGTACTGTATTGGACCCAGTGTGGAGGAGGAGGAGGAGGAGGCAGCAGTAATAGTACTGTATTGGACCCAGTGTGGAGGAGGAGGAGGAGGCAGCAGTAATAGTACTGTATTGGACCCAGTGTGGAGGAGGAGGAGGAGGCAGCAGTAATAGTACTGTATTGGACCCAGTGTGGAGGAGGAGGAGGAGGCAGCAGTAATAGTACTGTATTGGACCCAGTGTGGGGGAGGAGGAGGAGGCAGTAATAGTACTGTATTGGACCCAGTGTGGAGGAGGAGGAGGAGGAGGCAGCAGTAATAGTACTGTAATGGACCCAGTGTGGAGGAGGAGACAGCAGTAATAGTACTGTATTGGACCCAGTGTGGAGGAGGAGGAGGAGGAGGCAGCAGTAATAGTACTGTATTGGACCCAGTGTGGAGGAGGAGGAGGAGGCAGCAGTAATAGTACTGTATTGGACCCAGTGTGGAGGAGGAGGAGGAGGCAGCAGTAATAGTACTGTATTGGACCCAGTGTGGAGGAGGAGGAGGAGGCAGCAGTAATAGTACTGTATTGGACCCAGTGTGGGGAGGAGGAGGAGGCAGCAGTAATAGTACTGTATTGGACCCAGTGTGGAGGAGGAGGAGGAGGAGGCAGCAGTAATAGTACTGTATTGGACCCAGTGTGGAGGAGGAGGAGGAGGAGGCAGCAGTAATAGTACTGTATTGGACCCAGTGTGGAGGAGGAGACAGCAGTAATAGTACTGTATTGGACCCAGTGTGGAGGAGGAGGAGGAGGAGGCAGCAGTAATAGTACTGTATTGGACCCAGTGTGGAGGAGGAGGAGGAGGCAGCAGTAATAGTACTGTATTGGACCCAGTGTGGAGGAGGAGGAGGAGGCAGCAGTAATAGTACTGTATTGGACCCAGTGTGGAGGAGGAGGAGGAGGCAGCAGTAATAGTACTGTATTGGACCCAGTGTGGGGGAGGAGGAGGAGGCAGCAGTAATAGTACTGTATTGGACCCAGTGTGGAGGAGGAGGAGGAGGAGGCAGCAGTAATAGTACTGTATTGGACCCAGTGTGGAGGAGGAGGAGGAAGCAGTAGCATTTGATTGCACCCAGCCCAGTATGATTGAGAACAGACTATTTGAGGAGCAGGAGGCAGTACTTGAATGCACCAATCCCAGTATGGTTAAGAACAGACTATTCATGTAGGAGGAGGAGGATGGTCAGCCTTGGAGTGGTGGCCTGGGATTCCTCGCTGATGATGTTGGTTACTGCACTTTCCAGAATACGGACGAGTAGGATGACGTCCTTGATGCTCACAAAGTCGCGTCCTCAAAAGGGATCAACAATTGGCAGAAATTGTTGGATAAAACCTGTTGGCAGAAAGCTGAGCACTATGAGGTTTATCACCTGTGCCCTACAAGGTGTCTGACCCCCTGCTGCACTGCAGAGACAATGTTCCTCCCATTGTCGGCTATAACACTTCCCACCGTTAGTTGACCTGGGGTCAGCCATTCATATATCTCCTCCCTGGTGGTCCGGAGGAGATCCTGCCCACTGTGGCTCCGTTCACCCAGGCTCACAAAATGGAGGACATCCTGAGAGCGCCGGGCCTGACATGGTTGGTAAGACATTGGGGCAGGTTGGACTGCAGTCAAAGCGGCGGATGGTTGCAAGCTGGTGGAGGCAGAACCTGTGCAGAACTGGCCCCCTAAAGCTCCGGGGAGGTGACAGCGACAAGAATGGGCTAACTGTCTGGTGGTCTTCTGGGGGGATGGTGACCCAATGGGCAGTAACAGACATGTACTACCCTGCCCATAATTAAGGGAGCAGACATCAGCACTGGGGTGCGCGGTCCTGGACACCAAGAGTCCCAATGAGTCGCCAACATTTTTCTACACAACTGTTCAGTGATGGGACAGCCGATGGGACTTTTTTCTTGACTATTTTTGTTTCTCGGACAGCGATGGGACTTTTTGTTGTTGCAGCTAAACGGGGTTCTTCTGTTTTTTTAACCTGATTGTAAAGATATGAAGTGATTTTTCCTTAATAAATTCGATAAGTCTGAACACTGAAGTTGCTTTCATGTGGTTGATCCTCACAGACGGCTGTCACATTACATTATTGATTAGGCAGCACCCAGGTATATCTCAGGAGACTAAGGGCCCTATTCCACCGGACGATTATCATTTGCATCATCGTTAACGATTAACAATCTCAAACGACCGCTATTGCGACAGACCTGAAAACGTTCACTCATTTCCATGGAACGATAATCGTTACTTATGATCGTAATTGCAATTGTTTCTTCTTCGCTATTTATTCGCTATTGTGTTCGTATCTACTGCGAACGACCGAACGACGTCTTATTCAATGCGAACGATTTGCGAACGTTTTGCGAATGAGCAACGATAAAAATAGGTCCAGGTCTTATAAAGCGATCAACGATTTCTCGTTCGGTCGTTAATCGTTAACTGCTATTCAACCGAACGATTATCGTTTACATTCGAACAATTTAACGATAATCTGAACGATAATCATCCGGGGGAATAGGGCCCTAACAGGGGTGACGTCACACATCTTGATATTCACAGAAAACCAGGATACCCCGTCCCAGTCGTTATTTTTACCAGATTCATAACGAACTTTCTCAAAATTCGTAAGGAAACTGGTTCATAACGGTTCGTTTCGCTCATCCCTAATCTCTACAACTGGTAAGAGGAGACTCTGTGCAGCAGAGACATCTCTACAACTGGTAAGAGGAGACTGTGCAGCAGCAGAGACATCTCTACAACTGGTAAGAGGAGACTGTGCAGCAGCAGAGACATCTCTACAACTGGTAAGAGGAGACTGCGCAGCAACAGAGACATCTCTACAACAACTGGTAAGAGGAGACTGTGCAGCAGAGACATCTCTACAACTGGTAAGAGGAGACTGTGCAGCAGCAGAGACATCTCTACAACAACTGGTAAGAAGAGACTGTGCAGCAGCAGCAGAGACATCTCTACAACAACTGGTAAGAGGAGACTGTGCAGCAGAGACATCTCTACAACAACTGGTAAGAGGAGACTGTGCAGCAGCAGCAGAGACATCTCTACAACAACTGGTAAGAGGAGACTCTGCTGCAGCAGCAGGAGACCATCTCTACAACAACTGGTAAGAGGAGACTGTGCAGCAGAGACATCTCTACAACAACTGGTAAGAGGAGACTGTGCAGCAGCAGAGACATCTCTACAACAACTGGTAAGAGGAGACTGTGCAGCAGAGACATCTCTACAACAACTGGTAAGAGGAGACTGTGCAGCAGCAGCAGAGACATCTCTACAACAACTGGTAAGAGGAGACTCTGTGCAGCAGCAGAGACATCTCTACAACAACTGGTAAGAGGAGACTGTGCAGCAGAGACATCTCTACAACAACTGGTAAGAGGAGACTGTGCAGCAGCAGAGACATCTCTACAACAACTGGTAAGAAGAGACTGTGCAGCAGCAGAGACATCTCTACAACAACTGGTAAGAGGAGACTGTGCAGCAGAGACATCTCTACAACACCTGGTAAGAGGAGACTGTGCAGCAGCAGAGACATCTCTACAACAACTGGTAAGAGGAGACTGTGCAGCAGAGACATCTCTACAACACCTGGTAAGAGGAGACTGTGCAGCAGCAGAGACATCTCTACAACAACTGGTAAGAGGAGACTGTGCAGCAGCAGCAGAGACATCTCTACAACTGGTAAGAGGAGACTGTACAGCAGCAGAGACATCTCTACAACTGGTAAGAGGAGACTGTGCAGCAGCAGAGACATCTCTCCAACAACTGGTAAGAGGAGACTGTGCAGCAGCAGAGACATCTCTACAACAACTGGTAAGAGGAGACTGTGCAGCAGCAGAGACATCTCTACAACAACTGGTAAGAGGAGACTGTGCAGCAGCAGAGACATCTCTACAACAACTGGTAAGAGGAGACTGTGCAGCAGAGACATCTCTACAACAACTGGTAAGAGGAGACTGTGCAGCAGCAGAGACATCTCTACAACAACTGGTAAGAGGAGACTGTGCAGCAGCAGCAGAGACATCTCTACAACTGGTAAGAGGAGACTGTGCAGCCGCAGAGACATCTCTACAACAACTGGTAAGAGGAGACTGTGCAGCAGAGACATCTCTACAACACCTGGTAAGAAGAGACTGTGCAGCAGAGACATCTCTACAACAACTGGTAAGAGGAGACTGTGCAGCAGCAGAGACATCTCTACAACAACTGGTAAGAGGAGACTGTGAAGCAGCAGAGACATCTCTACAACAACTGGTAAGAGGAGACTGTGCAGCAGCAGAGACATCTCTACAACAACTGGTAAGAGGAGACTGTGCAGCAGAGACATCTCTACAACAACTGGTAAGAGGAGACTCTGTGCAGCAGCAGCAGAGACATCTCTACAACAACTGGTAAGAGGAGACTGTGCAGCAGCAGAGACATCTCTACAACAACTGGTAAGAGGAGACTGTGCAGCAGAGACATCTCTACAACACCTGGTAAGAAGAGACTGTGCAGCAGAGACATCTCTACAACAACTGGTAAGAGGAGACTGTGCAGCAGCAGAGACATCTCTACAACAACTGGTAAGAGGAGACTGTGCAGCAGCAGAGACATCTCTACAACAACTGGTAAGAGGAGACTGTGCAGCAGCAGCATAGACATCTCTACAACAACTGGTAAGAGGAGACTGTGCAGCAGCAGAGACATCTCTACAACAACTGGTGAGAGGAGACTCTGTGCAGCAGCAGAGACATCTCTACAACAACTGGTAAGAGGAGACTCTGTGCAGCAGCAGAGACATCTCTACAACAACTGGTAAGAGGAGACTGTGCAGCAGCAGAGACATCTCTACAACAACTGGTAAGAGGAGACTCTGTGCAGCAGCAGAGACATCTCTACAACAACTGGTAAGAAGAGACTGTGCAGCAGAGACATCTCTACAACAACTGGTAAGAGGAGACTGTGCAGCAGCAGAGACATCTCTACAACAACTGGTGAGAGGAGACTCTGTGCAGCAGCAGAGACATCTCTACAACAACTGGTAAGAGGAGACTCTGTGCAGCAGCAGAGACATCTCTACAACAACTGGTAAGAGGAGACTGTGCAGCAGCAGAGACATCTCCACAACAACTGGTAAGAGGAGACTGTGCAGCAGCAGCAGAGACATCTCTACAACAACTGGTAAGAGGAGACTGTGCAGCAGCAGAGACATCTCTACAACAACTGGTGAGAGGAGACTGTGCAGCAGCAGAGACATCTCCACAACAACTGGTAAGAGGAGACTGTGCAGCAGCAGAGACATCTCTACAACTGGTAAGAGGAGACTGCGCAGCAGAGACATCTCTACAACAACTGGTAAGAGGAGACTGTGCAGCAGCAGAGACATCTCTACAACAACTGGTAAGAGGAGACTGTGCAGCAGAGACATCTCTACAACTGGTAAGAGGAGACTGTGCAGCAGAGACATCTCTACAACAACTGGTGAGAGGAGACTGTGCAGCAGAGACATCTCTACAACAACTGGTAAGAGGAGACTGTGCAGCAGCAGAGACATCTCTACAACAACTGGTAAGAGGAGACTCTGTGCAGCAGCAGAGACATCTCCACAACAACTGGTAAGAGGAGACTGTGCAGCAGAGACATCTCTACAACAACTGGTAAGAGGAGACTGTGCAGCAGCAGCAGAGACATCTCTACAACAACTGGTAAGAGGAGACTGTGCAGCAGCAGAGACATCTCTACAACAACTGGTAAGAGGAGACTGTGCAGCAGCAGAGACATCTCTACAACACCTGGTAAGAGGAGACTGTGCAGCAGCAGAGACATCTCCACAACAACTGGTAAGAGGAGACTGTGCAGCAGCAGCAGAGACATCTCTACAACAACTGGTAAGAGGAGACTGTGCAGCAAAAATATCTCTACAACAACTGGTAAGAGGAGACTGTGCAGCAGAGACATCTCTACAACAACTGGTAAGAGGAGACTGTGCAGCAGCAGAGACATCTCTACAACAACTGGTAAGAGGAGACTGTGCAGCAGAGACATCTCTACAACTGGTAAGAGGAGACTGTGCAGCAGCAGAGACATCTCTACAACTGGTAAGAGGAGACTGTGCAGCAGCAGAGACATCTCTACAACAACTGGTAAGAGGAGACTGTGCAGCAGCAGAGACATCTCTACAACAACTGGTAAGAGGAGACTGTGCAGCAGCAGCAGAGACATCTCTACAACACCTGGTAAGAAGAGACTATGCAGCAGCAGAGACATCTCTACAACAACTGGTAAGAGGAGACTGTGCAGCAGCAGAGACATCTCTACAACAACTGGTAAGAGGAGACTGTGCAGCAGAGACATCTCTACAACAACTGGTAAGAGGAGACTGTGCAGCAGAGACATCTCTACAACAACTGGTGAGAGGAGACTGTGCAGCAGAGACATCTCTACAACTGGTAAGAGGAGACTGTGCAGCAGCAGCAGAGACATCTCTACAACAACTGGTAAGATGAGACTGTGCAGCAGCAGCAGAGACATCTCTACAACAACTGGTAAGAGGAGACTGTGCAGCAGCAGAGACATCTCTACAACAACTGGTAAGAGGAGACTGTGCAGCAGCAGAGACATCTCTACAACAACTGGTAAGAGGAGACTGTGCAGCAGCAGAGACATCTCTAAACAACTGGTAAGAGGAGACTGTGCAGCAGCAGAGACATCTCTACAACAACTGGTAAGAGGAGACTGTTGCAGCAGCAGAGACATCTCCACAACAACTGGTAAGAAGAGACTGTGCAGCAGCAGCAGAGACATCTCTACAACAACTGGTAAGAGGAGACTGTGCAGAAGCAGAGACATCTCTACAACAACTGGTAAGAGGAGACTGTGCAGAAGCAGAGACATCTCTACAACAACTGGTAAGATGAGAACTGTTGCAGCCAGCAGCAGAGACATCTCTACAACAACTGGTAAGATGAGACTGTGCAGCAGCAGCAGAGACATCTCTACAACAACTGGTAAGAGGAGACTCTGTGCAGCAGAGACATCTCTACAACTGGTAAGAGGAGACTGTGCCAGCAGAGACATCTCTACAACAACTGGTGAGAGGAGACTGTGCAGCAGATACATCTCTACAACAACTGTAAGAGGAGACTGTGCAGCAGCAGAGACATCTCTACAACTGGTAAGAGGAGGACTGTGCAGCAGCAGAGACATCTCCACAACAACTGGTAAGAGGAGACTGTGCAGCAGAGACATCTCTACAACAAAACTGGTAGAGCGAGACTGGTGCAGCAGCAGAGACATCTCTACAACTGGTAAGAGGAGACTGTGCAGCAGAGACATCTCTACAACAACTGGTAAGAGGAGACTGTGCAGCAGGCAGAGACATCTCTCTACAACAAACTGGTAAGAGGAGACTGTGCATGCAGCAGAGACATCTCTACAACAACTGTAATAGGAGGACTGGCAGCAGAGACATCTCTACAACACAACTGGTAAGAGGAGACTGTGCAGCAGAGACCATCTCTACAACAACTGGTAAGAGGAGACTGTGCAGCAGAGACATCCTCTACAACAACTGGTAAGAGGAGACTGTGCAGCAGCAGAGGACATCTCTACAACAACTGGTAAGAGGAGACTGTGCAAGCAGCAGCAGAGACATCTCTACAACACTGGTAAGAAGAGACTATGCAGCCAGCAGAGACATCTCTTACAACAACTGGTAAGAGGAGACTGTGCAGCAGCAGAGAACATCTCTCCAACAACTGGTAAGAGGAGACTGTGCAGCAGAGACATCTCTACAACAACTGGTAAGAGGAGACTGTGCAGCAGCAGAGAAATCTCTACAACAGCTGGTAAGAGGAGACTGTGCAGCAGCAGAGACATCTCTACAACAACTGGTAAGAGGAGACTCTGTGCAGAAGCAGCAGAGACATCTCTACAACACCTGGTAAGAGGAGACTGTGCAGCAGCAGAGACATCTCTACAACAACTGGTGAGAGGAGACTCTGTGCAGCAGCAGAGACATCTCTACAACAACTGGTAAGAGGAGACTCTGTGCAGCAGCAGAGACATCTCTACAACAACTGGTAAGAGGAGACTGTGCAGCAGAGACATCTCCACAAACAACTGAGTAAGAGGAGACTGTGCAGCAGCAGCAGAGACATCTCTGACAACAAACTGGTAAGAGGAGGACCTGCTGCATCCAGCAGAGTGACATACACACCAACTCTCAACAAACTGGTAAGAAGGAGACTGTGACCTAGCCAGAGACATTCTAAACAACTGGTTAAGATGATGACTGTGCAGCAGCAGCAGAGGACATCTTACAACACACTGGTAAGCGGAGACTGTGCAGCCAGCAGCGAACATCCTCTACAACACCTGGTAAGAGGAGACTGTGCAGCAGAGACATCTCTACCACAATCTGCGTAAGATGAGACTGTGCAGGCCAGCAGCCGCCAGATGACATCTCTACAACACCTGGTTAAGAGGAGACTGTGACCCAGCAGAGACATCTCTACAACAACTGGTAAGAGGAGACTGTGCCAGCAGCAGAGACATCTCTTACAACAACTGGTAAGAGGAGACTGTGCCAGCAGAGACATCTCTACAACAACTGGTAAGAGGAGGACTGTGCAGCAGCAGAGACATCTCTACAACAACTGGTAAGAGGAGACTGTGCAGCAGCAGAGACATCTCTACAACAACTGGTAAGAGGAGACTGTGCAGCAGAGACATCTCTACAACAACTGGTAAGAGGAGACTGTGCAGCAGAGACATCTCTACAACAACTGGTAAGAGGAGACTGTGCAGCAGCAGAGACATCTCTACAACAACTGGTAAGAGGAGACTGTGCAGCAGCAGAGACATCTCTACAACAACTGGTAAGAGGAGACTGTGCAGCAGCAGAGACATCTCTACAACAACTGGTAAGAGGAGACTGTGCAGCAGCAGAGACATCTCTACAACAACTGGTAAGAGGAGACTGTGCAGCAGCAGCAGAGACATCTCTACAACAACTGGTAAGAGGAGACTGTGCAGCAGCAGAGACATCTCTACAACAACTGGTAAGAGGAGACTGTGCAGCAGCAGAGACATCTCTACAACAACTGGTAAGAGGAGACTGTGCAGCAGAGACATCTCTACAACAACTGGTAAGAGGAGACTGTGCAGCAGAGACATCTCTACAACAACTGGTAAGAGGAGACTGTGCAGCAGCAGAGACATCTCCACAACAACTGGTAAGAGGAGACTGTGCAGCAGCAGAGACATCTCTACAACACCTGGTAAGAGGAGACTGTGCAGCAGCAGAGACATCTCTACAACAACTGGTAAGAGGAGACTGTGCAGCAGCAGCAGAGACATCTCTACAACAACTGGTAAGAGGAGACTCTGTGCAGCAGAGACATCTCTACAACTGGTAAGAGGAGACTGTGCAGCAGAGACATCTCTACAACAACTGGTGAGAGGAGACTGTGCAGCAGAGACATCTCTACAACAACTGGTAAGAGGAGACTGTGCAGCAGCAGAGACATCTCTACAACACCTGGTAAGAGGAGACTGTGCAGCAGCAGAGACATCTCTACAACAACTGGTAAGAGGAGACTGTGCAGCAGCAGCAGAGACATCTCTACAACAACTGGTAAGAGGAGACTGTGCAGCAGCAGAGACATCTCCACAACAACTGGTAAGAGGAGACTGTGCAGCAGAGACATCTCTACAACAACTGGTAAGAGGAGACTGTGCAGCAGCAGAGACATCTCTACAACTGGTAAGAGGAGACTGTGCAGCAGCAGAGACATCTCTACAACAACTGGTAAGAGGAGACTGTGCAGCAGAGACATCTCTACAACAACTGGTAAGAGGAGACTGTGCAGCAGCAGAGACATCTCTACAACAACTGGTAAGAGGAGACTGTGCAGCAGCAGAGACATCTCTACAACCAACTGGTAAGAGGAGACTGTGCAGCAGAGACATCTCTACAACAACTGGTAAGAGGAGGACATTGTACAGCAGCAGCAGAGACATCTCTACCAACAACTGGTAAGAGGAGACTGTGCAGGCAGAGAAATCTCTACAACAACTGGTAAGAGGAGACTGTGCAGCAGCAGAGACATCTCTACAACAACTGGTAAGAGGAGACTGTGCAGCAGCAGCAGAGACATCTCTACAACACCTGGTAAGAAGAGACTGTGCAGCAGAGACATCTCTACAACAACTGGTAAGAGGAGACTGTGCAGCAGCAGAGACATCTCTACAACAACTGGTAAGAGGAGACTGTGCAGCAGCAGAGACATCTCTACAACAACTGGTAAGAGGAGACTGTGCAGCAGCAGAGACATCTCTACAACAACTGGTAAGAGGAGACTGTGCAGCAGCAGAGACATCTCTACAACAACTGGTAAGAGGAGACTGTGCAGCAGCAGAGACATCTCCACAACAACTGGTAAGAAGAGACTGTGCAGCAGCAGCAGAGACATCTCTACAACAACTGGTAAGAGGAGACTGTGCAGAAGCAGAGACATCTCTACAACAACTGGTAAGAGGAGACTGTGCAGAAGCAGAGACATCTCTACAACAACTGGTAAGATGAGACTGTGCAGCAGCAGCAGAGACATCTCTACAACAACTGGTAAGATGAGACTGTGCAGCAGCAGCAGAGACATCTCTACAACAACTGGTAAGAGGAGACTCTGTGCAGCAGAGACATCTCTACAACTGGTAAGAGGAGACTGTGCAGCAGAGACATCTCTACAACAACTGGTGAGAGGAGACTGTGCAGCAGAGACATCTCTACAACAACTGGTAAGAGGAGACTGTGCAGCAGAGACATCTCTACAACAACTGGTAAGAGGAGACTGTGCAGCAGCAGAGACATCTCTACAACTGGTAAGAGGAGACTGTGCAGCAGCAGAGACATCTCTACAACAACTGGTAAGAGGAGACTGTGCAGCAGCAGAGACATCTCTACAACAACTGGTAAGAGGAGACTGTGCAGCAGCAGAGACATCTCTACAACAACTGGTAATAGGAGACTGTGCAGCAGAGACATCTCTACAACAACTGGTAAGAGGAGACTGTGCAGCAGAGACATCTCTACAAACAATCGGTAAGAGGAGACTGTGCAGCAGCAGAGACATCTCTACAACAACTGGTAAGAGGAGACTGTGCCAGCAGCAGCAGAAGACATCTCTACAACACCTGGTAAGAAGAGACTATGCAGCAGCAGAGGACATCTCTACAACAAACTGGTAAGAGGAGAACTGTGCAGCAGCAGAGACATCTCTACAACAACTGGTAAGAGGAGACCTGTGCCAGCAGCAGAGACATCTCTACAACAACTGGTAAGAGGAGACTGCTGCAGCCAGCAGAGACATCTCTACAACAACTGGTAAGAGGAGCTGTGCAGCAGAGACATTCTCACAAACAACTGGAAAGAGGAGACTGTGCAGCAGCAGAGACATCTCTACAACAACTGGTAAGAGGAGACTGTGCAGCAGCAGAGAAATCTCTACAACAGCTGGTAAGAGGAGACTGTGCAGCAGCAGAGACATCTCTACAACAACTGGTAAGAGGAGACTCTGTGCAGAAGCAGCAGAGACATCTCTACAACACCTGGTAAGAAGAGACTGTGCAGCAGCAGCAGAGACATCTCTACAACAACTGGTAAGAGGAGACTGTGCAGCAGCAGAGACATCTCTACAACAACTGGTAAGAGGAGACTGTGCAGCAGAGACATCTCTACAACAACTGGTAAGAGGAGACTGTGCAGCAGCAGAGACATCTCTACAACAACTGGTAAGAGGAGACTGTGCAGCAGAGACATCTCTACAACAACTGGTAAGAGGAGACTGTGCAGCAGCAGAGACATCTCTACAACAACTGGTAAGAGGAGACTGTGCAGCAGCAGAGACATCTCTACAACAACTGGTAAGAGGAGACTGTGCAGCAGCAGAGACATCTCTACAACAACTGGTAAGAGGAGACTGTGCAGCAGCAGCAGAGACATCTCTACAACAACTGGTAAGAGGAGACTGTGCAGCAGCAGCAGAGACATCTCTACAACAACTGGTAAGAGGAGACTGTGCAGCAGCAGAGACATCTCTACAACAACTGGTAAGAGGAGACTGTGCAGCAGCAGCAGAGACATCTCTACAACAACTGGTAAGAGGAGACTGTGCAGCAGCAGAGACATCTCTACAACAACTGGTAAGAGGAGACTGTGCAGCAGAGACATCTCTACAACAACTGGTAAGAGGAGACTGTGCAGCAGCAGAGACATCTCTACAACAACTGGTAAGAGGAGACTGTGCAGCAGAGACATCTCTACAACAACTGGTAAGAGGAGACTGTGCAGCAGAGACATCTCTACAACAACTGGTAAGAGGAGACTGTGCAGCAGCAGAGACATCTCTACAACACCTGGTAAGAGGAGACTGTGCAGCAGCAGAGACATCTCTACAACAGTGACATGTAGAAAAGAAGGCAGCAAGGTGCACTCACCATTTTGCAGTTGTGTAGCTTTTATTTAGGATTCAGATTCAATCCATGCGGGTAATGTGGACGCCAACACCCTCCACTGGGATGACAGCCGTTTCACGCCCTAGTTCGGCGCTTCGTCAGATCCCGCCCCCTTCAGCTACGTCACATAAATACCCGTGTTCCGTGACGTGTCTGAAGCTGGGCGTTACAAAACTTCATAAAAGCAAAAGTATATTAATATACAATTACAATATGTTGAAGACGTGTGATTTAGAGGAACATGCTTAGGTCGGTGCGTTCATTTAAACCCATTTTACCTTGGGCGTTGGTAGCCAGGATCCAGCGCGCTTCACATTGGAGCAGGTATTTGTTGGGATCTCCTCCCCCTTTATTCTGTACTCGCTGTAGCCCCATAACTTTAAGGTCTTTTATATTGCCTTTGTGTTTTGTGTTCATATGCTCTATAAATCGTGGGGCTCCTCGGCCAGTTCGCAATGACCTCACGTGTGTTTAGTGGTCTAATGGTCTTACCTATGTAGTATAGGCCACACGTACATGTGATAGCGTACACTACGTATCTTGTTCTGCAACATATCATGTCATTTATCTTGTGTGTATGGCCTCCTACCAGTTACAGTTTCCACATCTGTGATTACCATATAGTTTTCCATTTAACCAGTTTTGGGTTTTGCTAGATCTCTTATTAGAAAATTTACTGCGCACAATAACATCTTTTATGTTTCTAGTCCGCCTAAATGTTATCATGGGTTTGTTTGTATATCATTTCTCAAACAATGGGTCATGGTGAATGAGATACCAATTATCGTTTATGGCTCTACGTATAATATCTGCTACAGGGCTATATTTAAAGGAGAACACAAACCGGGACTTTTCATAATGATCTATTTTCTGTTTTCGTTTTTTTCCCCATAGTAATTCTGACTGTTGTTTTTTATAGGCTCTTTCATTGGCTCTTTCAAGAACATCTCGAGGATAGCCTCTCTTTATCAACCGCATGGTAAGTTCTTTGGCTTGTTCTAGATATGTGTCGTTGGAGCTATTAATTCTACGCCATCGTAAATATTGACCGTAAGGTACGGCCAATTTCCTGTGCATCGGGTGATAACTGGAGTGGTGCAGGATTGCATTAGAAGCTGTGGTTTTCCAATAACTTGTTGTTTGGATACTGTTTTTGTCTATTGTGACCAGGACATCTAAAAACTCTATCTGTGTCTTGTGCCACTTACTAGTGAATGTCATATTCATCCCATTTTGGTTGAGGTATCCTACAAAGGAGTCGAACACAAGAGTTATAACATATAATTAATATATTATAACAGGCGCAGCTACTCCCAACAGGTCAGGTATAACAGGAGCAGCTACTCCCAACAGATGAAGTATAACAGGCGCAGCTACTCCCAACAGATGAAGTATAACAGGCGCAGCTACTCCCAACAGATGAAGTATAACAGGCGCAGCTACTCCCAACAGATGAAGTATAACAGGCGCAGCTACTCCCAACAGATGAAGTATAACAGGCGCAGCTACTCCCAAAAGATGAAGTATAACAGGAGCAGCTACTCCCAACAGATGAAGTATAACAGGCACAGCTATTCCCAACAGAAGAAGTATAACAGGCGCAGCTACTCCCAACAGATGAAGTATAACAGGCGCAGCTACTCCCAATAGATGAGGTATAACAGGCACAGCTACTCCCAACAGATGAAGTATAACAGGCACAGCTACTCCCAACAGATGAAGTATAACAGGCGCAGCTATTCCCAACAGAAGAAGTATAACAGGCGCAGCTACTCCCAACAGATGAAGTATAACAGGTGCAGCTACTCCCAAAAGATGAAGTATAACAGGCGCAGCTACTCCCTACAGATGAAGTATAACAGGCGCAGCTACTCCCAACAGATGAAGTATAACAGGCGCAGCTACTCCCAACAGATGAAGTATAACAGGCGCAGCTACTCCCAACAGATGAAGTATAACAGGCGCAGCTACTCCCAGCAGATGAAGTATAACAAGCGCAGCTACTCTCAACAGATGAAGTATAACAGGCGCAGCTACTCCCAACAGATGAAGTATAACAGGCACAGCTACTCCCAACAGATGAAGTATAACAGGCGCAGCTACTCCCAACAGATGAAGTATAACAGGCACAGCTACTCCCAACAGATGAGGTATAACAGGCGCAGCTACTCCCAACAGATGAAGTATAACAGGCGCAGCTACTCCCAACAGGTGAGGTATAACAAGCGCAGCTACTCCCAACAGATGAAGTATAACAGGCGCAGCTACTCCCAACAGATGAAGTATAACAGGCGCAGCTACTCCCAACAGATGAAGTATAACAGGCGCAGCTACTCCCAACAGATGAAGTATAACAGGCGCAGCTACTCCCAACAGATGAAGTATAACAGGCGCAGCTACTCCCTACAGATGAAGTATAACAGGCGCAGCTACTCCCAACAGATGAAGTATAACAGGCGCAGCTACTCCCAAACAGAAGAAGTATAACAGAGGCAGCTACTCTCAACAAATAAAATATGAAAAACTACTTCATTCAAATAATAAAGTATCTCGATCTTGCACAACTCAGCCAGGTGAGATTGGAGCCGGTTTCACTCTGTTACTGGACTTCTATCCATCCTATTGCATCTGGTCCTGCACATGGAGCGCTGTCTTTGTTTTCTTTAACTCTAGTTTGAAAGAGAGAGGCAGTGATAACTGTGCTTGTAAAGTTGAGAGTTTAGAGTAGAGTGAAGCAGCGCAGAGGAGAGGAGTTTGTCAAGGGAGTCCCAACCAGAGTAGTACTGTGCTCTGCCGGAACTTTAAGACAAATACTTGAGAGATACTTGAGAGTGAGAAGTTTATTTGTGCCCGTGTTTAGACTGATGTCTGACCACCTTCTGCCCTACAGTGTCAAGTTTCCCATTCTAATAGAATGATACAAGCCCCAGCTGTGGTTATCTGGGTGAAGCTAAGTGTCCGAGGTTCCCCGTTGTCACCTGCACTGCGAGATAGGATACATAGACCCTCTGGTAGCTTTGTCCTATCCAGGCTAGTTTCTTTGTGTTGTAGGATCCTGCCCTGAACTTTGTAGAGAGGTCCTCAGCTGAGTGTCTCTGGTTGCTTCATATTTGTGTGTCTAAGACTTGCTAACACAACTGGACTGTCCCAGACACGGGTCCTGGCAAAGCCAGGCCCTGGCTTGGCTACAGCAGGGACGTCTACTCTGTGTGTCCCCCTCCCATGAGAATCTGAGAGGTCCTCAGCGTGGGCTGGGTTTATCCCCAACTTGTCCTCTTTGTAGTGTCTAGCACTGCATTGTGAATACCGGTGGAATATAAGAACTTAGTGTCTCTAGTTGCTTCATACACGTGTGTCTCGGACTTGCTAACACAACTGGACTGTCCTGGCTTGGCTACAGCAGGGACCTCTACTCTGTGTGTCCCCCTCCCCCAAAAATCTGAGTAAGACTGACGCTACACTACTTGTCACCAAGTAACTTCTTCTTACAGGGGTGTGTAAAAGACCCTGTGAGTGGTGGAGAAGAATGTGTGCAAAGAAAAGAAGAAAAAGGATAGGCTGGAAAAGAAGAGTATTGGACAATGAAAGTACATAATACATAAAAGACAGTAACCCTTTGCTTACTTCAGCTGTGCAATAGAAAAGAGTATACATAGAAAACACTGACATTTAGTGGTGAAATAATAAACCACCTTCATCACCACTTAGCTTTGAGTAAAAAGGCTTTTGCGACAGATGTGAAACAGAAAACACCTGTGGTGGGACACTCCACTGGCACCACCATGTATGTGGCAGAGAATTCCCCCCCCCCCTCACCCACCCACCCCTGGTGGTATCAAAATATAGGTGGCCGAATGGGGAGACGCCACCCTTATACTGGCACCACCATGTATGTGGCGGAATGGGGATGGGGAGATACCCCCTTATACTGGCATCACCATGAATGTGGCAAAATGGTGAGACCCCACCTCAGACCTCGATGCATGCTTCGCCTCAGCCGGCTTCCTCAGGAGGAAGTATAAAATATTTTGATTTCAAGCATTAAGATCACTGGGACTGGAACCAAGGAACTGGAGCCAATGCCTATGAAATGACCCCAGAGCATCTTCCCTTCTCCATCATATATTACACTTTTGGTTCTGATTTCAATCTCCAGACACAGACTCATCCACCAGACGCCCCCTCCGCTCCTGCCACGTTACACCGCTACATCTGACACCTTCCATGGTGCTGAGTGATGGAAGGCTTGCATGCAGCTGTTTAGCATTTGAGATCCGTGCCATTAAGCTACATCTGACACCTTCCATTGTGCTGAGTGATGGAAAGCTTGCATGCAGCTGCTCAGCAATGGAGATCTGTGCCATAAAGCTGCCTGTGGGAACAGAAGGGGTCTGGTCTCTGCAGTTATGGAGTAAGTAGAGCATAGATGACTCTCATGGGCACCAGCACTTGGTGACCGGGCGTTGTAACGTTACATGGTCACCCCTTCATGGCTGGGGTCCCTTAACGTTTCTAGGTCTTAGCTGGTTGTAGAAGATCTAGGTTTTGTGTTGTGTTGGTTACTCCTGTGACATCTCGGTGCTAGATACTGCGAGCTCCATAGAACGACACCTTTGTATTATACTAGGGTACTGTTAGACAGATTAAGAAGTTTTTCCCAGTACTTTTGTTCCTTGTATGTTTCACCCCTTCTCCTTTTCTGGGGCACCAGGCTATTGATAGACCTACGACGGTTGGAACACAACATCTCGGATCTCTACCTATCATTTCCAGCCTTGGTTATTGAAGCCAGATGATCAGCGACTCTTCCAGACATGTGATCAGCGGAGGATGAATCCAGCAAAGTGCTGTTTCCTTTGACTCCCAAAACCTTATAAAAAGCTTTTATCAATCGGGACACATTGTATTTTGGCTTCAGTTCCCTTTAAAGTTCCATAAATTGAGAGGAATTGAGTCCCTTAATACCTAATAGAGTCGGCTTCAAAGGGACGGCTGACATCTCAGCCCAGCTCCACTTATCACTTCCTTGATTTTATTAATTTGGCTTCTTCTGTACAGAACGTTTATTAGAGAACGATTCATCTACTTAGGTTAGAAACTTCTCTGCAATCTCCCATGGAGATAAAGGGCTTGCAGAACGCTGCTTATTAGAGCTGGGCTATTTATAACCCTGTCAGGGCTCGTTCTGCCGATTAGTCACATGTGAACCAAGCAGAAAACCGGAGCAAACTATCCACCACTCTCCATAATCTGCAGCGGAGCACCGGGTTAGCGTCCCAGAGAGCAGGTCAATCTCCACCACTCTCCATAATCTGCAGCGGAGCACCGGGTTAGGGGCCCAGAGAGCAGGTCAATCTCCACCACTCTCCATAATCTGCAGCGGAGCACCGGGTTAGCGTCCCAGAGAGCAGGTCTGTGTCCACCACTCTCCATAATCTGCAGCGGAGCACCGGGTTAGGGGCCCAGAGAGCAGGTCTGTGTCCACCACTCTCCATAATCTGCAGCGGAGCACCGGGTTAGGGTCCCAGAGAGCAGGTCAATCTCCACCACTCTCCATAATCTGCAGCGGAGCACCGGGTTAGGGGCCCAGAGAGCAGGTCTGTGTCCACCACTCTCCATAATCTGCAGCGGAGCAGCGGGTTAGCGTCCCAGAGAGCAGGTCAATCTCCACCACTCTCCATAATCTGCAGCGGAGCACCGGGTTAGGGTCCCAGAGAGCAGGTCAATCTCCACCACTCTCCATAATCTGCAGCGGAGCACCGGGTTAGGGGCCCGAGAGCAGGTCAATCTCCACCACTCTCCATAATCTGTAGCGGAGCACCGGGTTAGGGGCCCAGAGAGCAGGTCAATCTCCACCACTCTCCATAATCTGCAGCGGAGCACCGGGTTAGGGTCCCAGAGAGCAGGTCAATCTCCACCACTCTCCATAATCTGCAGCGGAGCACAGGGTTAGGGTCCCAGAGAGCGGGTCAATCTCCACCACTCTCCATAATCTGCAGCGGAGCACCGGGTTAGGGTCCCAGAGAGCAGGTCAATCTCCACCACTCTCCATAATCTGCAGCGGAGCACCGGGTTAGGGTCCCAGAGAGCAGGTCAATCTCCACCACTCTCCATAATCTGCAGCGGAGCACCGGGTTAGCGTCCCAGAGAGCAGGTCAATCTCCACCACTCTCCATAATCTGCAGCGGAGCACCGGGTTAGGGGCCAAGAGAGCAGGTCAATCTCCACCACTCTCCATAATCTGCAGCGGAGCACCGGGTTAGGGGCCAAGAGAGCAGGTCAATCTCCACCACTCTCCATAATCTGCAGCGGAGCACCGGGTTAGCGTCCCAGAGAGCAGGTCAATCTCCACCACTCTCCATAATCTGCAGCGGAGCACCGGGTTAGGGTCCCAGAGAGCAGGTCAATCTCCACCACTCTCCATAATCTGCAGCGGAGCACCGGGTTAGGGGCCAAGAGAG